>NC_056743.1:1521059989-1521089989 GCF_019279795.1 Protopterus annectens | reverse complement strand
GGTCTATCGTATAAATGTCCAAAGCCCCCAACTGCGGTGCCAACCTATAGTTAACACACCTCAACTCATGCTCCAAAGCCTTAAAACTAGCAGCATTCCTTCAACACAAATGCGGTACTATCTCAGACCACACTATACACATACCTGGATATAATGTCTGCAGCATAAACAAATCCTCCCTTATCTTATCCATCAGCTGTTTCTTAGGAATTATTCCTAAATCATTACCACCTAACTGTATCACCAATATTCAAAGAAGACCTTGCTGTAACTTTACCATTTCAACTTCATCCATAAACTGAGTCCACCTAAGACCTCTATCTCATGCCAACTAACTATCCACCCTATTGGATGCAAACTCAAGTTCTTTCCATCCGTCCTAACTGCTGCCCACTTCTCTGCCCAATGGATATGTAAATGGCCCAAGATGACAGTCTGATTTCCTGAAAGAAAGAAAAAAATAGTAATTATCAATTGAATCTATTATCTAATATAAGATGGTACCAAACAAAGCAGAAAAACTTCAAGAAACCACAAAAGATGACAAACAAAAAGTAAAAACCCAATTTATTCTTGTAAGCGCTTTCGTACAATCAAATAGTTGCACTTCATCAGACATTAAAACTCAGCATGCACAGAGTATTTAAACTAAAAATTTCAATTACATAATCAATTAATTAAGACCTAAATAAATATCTTAAATCAACATTGTTATGGAACATAACTAAATAGTAAAATGTCATATATTCCTAGATAACAACACAATAACATTTTTATGAAAATATTAAAACCTTTCATCGTTGTTAAGAATGCACATCAAAATACTACCTTTCCAGAGCTCTTAATTTTAATAAAAATTTAATAGAGCACATTTCATTAAGGCATGGTTGAACATACGCATTAGTTCTCAATTGCCAAAAAAGTTCACATTTTTCTATAATTTTCTATAAGTTCCCATGGACCCACTCTAAAGTCTTTCTTAACTTGATCGATAGCAATAAATAGAAACTTATGAGTTGGATAATCAATAACATGTTTAGCCAAAACATTGGTACCTATGCTTCTTGTAATATTATATAGGTGCTCATAGATGCGCTGCTTGAATGGGCACTCGGTTTTACCTATATAAAAAGCTGTACAATGTTGGCATAGGGCCAAATAAACTATTCCTTGAGTATCACAGTTAAATTTGCCCTTTATATTATATTATTTCTAATTTGAAATTGTTTGCCCGTCAAAAAGTGGCAGCAGTATCTACATCTGCCACATTTAAACATACCAACATTTTGAATTTTGTTTTTATTAAAGTTGACTGCTTCCAAAAGATTTTTTAAATTACACCCTCTCTTATAAATAATTTTAGTTTTTTTACCCAATAAATTTACTATTTTTTGATCTTCTTAAAGAAAAGCCCAATTATTAATCAAGATATTTCCAAGCTCAGCAGAATCACTTGTATAATGGGTTAAAAAACTGATGGAAAAATTGTTGTTACTAATATTAGAGCAAGAATCCTGAAGATCTAAATTCATCTCAACTGAGGTATAAACAAAACCTCTATTTAATAAGGGCTTAAAATGGCCTGTGGTTCTCTTGAACTTAACTTCATTAATAACATTGTCTATCAGATAGAGAGGGTAAGCACATTTAAGAAACATAGATTTTAATGTTTCACATTCTACATGAAATTCACTCTCTAAAGATATCATTCTAGAGGCCATAACTAATTGGCCCTTAACCACTGCTCTTTTTTGATAAAAGGGGTGGTTGCTGTTAAAATGCAAAAATAATTTTTAATATGTTGGTTTTCTATGTATTTTAGTTGAAAATATATTATATTTCAAATCCTTATATAGACAAATATCCAAAAAGTTGATAACTTGGGCCTCAAACTGACAAGTGAATTCCAGAAAATAGTGAATTGCTTCATTCTTTCAACCAGGCTTCTTGCTACATCATGGTCACCCTTCAGGAGAAAAAAAACATATCATCCTGGTATCTAGTATACCAGATGACTTTCTCAATGAATATTAAATCCTGAAATAGGAAGGTGCATTCCCAATATGCCATAATAATATTGGCAAAACTACCTCCGCACGGGGCTCCCATGTCAATACCTGATTTTTGTAAGAAAAATTCACCATTAAACATAAAATAATTATTACTTAAAACAATATCCAATAGACAAACAATAAGATCAATTTTATGACCATCCAAGCCTTTAAGTAGCAAAAAATCACGGACCCATTCCAAACCTAGGTCTTGGGGTATGACGGTATATAAATCTTTAATATCAACCGTCAGAAGATTATATGCCTGATCAAATAGTACCTTATTAGAACTTTCTAAAAAGCCCCATGAATCACAACATATTTGAGATTCTGATTTTAAAATAGGTTTCAACCTATTATCAACCCACTTAGCACAGGCATAGATTATAGATTTACATCCATCTATAATCGGACGAAATGGTGGGTCAGTGAGGCTTTTATGCATCTTAGGTGTTCCAAATAGAATAGGTGTTAAAGGAGCTGGCATATTGAGATAAAGTATCTAATGAAATACTAGCATCAATGAATAAATCATTCAAACTTGTTCTAATGCTCTTATAAGCTTGATTCAACTGGTTAAGCGATACTTTTTCATAGTGGGCGTTATCAAGTAACATATACATTTTGTTCAAGTATTCATACTCATCCATGAATACAACTTCCCCACCTTTATTTGGTTGCATGATTCATATTTTTTGTGACCTGAGAAACATTAAAAAAATCATGTTTGAGCTTTGTTGTATTAAATATATGTTTACCAGTTCTACTTCCAGAATTGAAGAAAGCCCTAAAATGAATCTCGCAAATCTTTCAAATAAAGCTAAAGTACCCTGTATAGGTGGATTAAAAATACTAGCAACTTTTTCATTATTAATTAAAGTTGAATTATTGCCGAACATTAAAGATAAATTTAAAATGCGGACAAAATATTTTAAGTCACATAATGTTTCAGCCAAGTTGGCCTGAAAACAAGGTACAAATATTAAAACCTTTAGCTAAAAATTCCACAAATGGTTGTCTGACATCAATAGAACTGAAATTATATACTTTAAAGTCACCTTGTAAGCTCGTAAGCACAGTTAATGTACTCCCATTAGACCTATTTATCTCCATGATGGTTGTTCTTTTTCCATTGTTGTTTCGGGTAATTGGTTGATCGTACCTGATAATAATCACCCATATTACTATTATGAGGGCCTTGTTCTCCTCTAGAGTTATTGGCTCTGGCATTAGTATTCACATTTGTTGTTCAAACTTGCCCTTGCTGTTGGTTAATGCAAATAAGTTCGCTCCTTCTAACACTGGTTTCGCCATGCACAACTGTCTCGCTATTGATGACGTCATCTACTTGAGACTCCTCTGGATCCACTGTTGCCATAGATACACCCAAAGCTAAAGAAGCCATATGAAAAGCATTATCAATTACTGGTGGATCAGGATAAGCAATATTCTGATCATAATCTTGCTTATTACACTTTAATTTGCGTGTTTTAGTGTCCATAATTTTAATAAGAACAGAGTCAATACAAGAAAATATCCTTCGGAAATCAAACTCGTATCGATTGAAATCAGGATCTGATCGGATATTTTGTTCAAGTAGCTCTAGATTAGGTCGTATAATGTCCATTTGATTATTGCAGTTTGCAATGAGTACTTCTAAAAACTCTAAACCTTGCCTGTTGAACAGTTCTAATAATTGTAAATGAAATTGCGAACCCTTCTCTAGGCCAACTGGATATTTCCATTGCCAAAGACCTTTCGGTACAAGTTTATATTTGATACACTCTCTGAAGTACAAGATTTCAACTTGCAATTTCTTGTACTTTAACAATTTATTATCGAATTCTTTAAGATAAGAAACAATTGTTCTCTGCTCAGTCGGTGTAGTATTATTGTTATGTCCATCCAACCCTCCAAACTGAGCAGGTATACAAATAAAGTTAGCTAGATTAGGTAAATCAGAATTAAAATCAGTAAGCGAAGCTTGGTGAAGGCCAGAACTAGGTGGACTAGCATGCAAATTAACACCAAGTTGTTCATTGTTCAATCCAGAATTCAACAATGGAGGGTTCTGTGAAATTGCTTGACTTACGTTGTTGTTCGATCTAGGATTAGTTGTAGGGCTGGAAGACTGGCTGGAGATTTTTTGCACTAAATCATCTACCCTACTAGAAAGATGTTCAATAAGCTGTGTTAGTGCTCCCACGGCGTTCGCCTCAAGAGAGATAGCAGCTGCTCCATTAAGGTTCTGTTCTTGTGAAAATAAAGACTGGGACTGAGGGTTATTACTGTTTGTCATGATGAAAAAGACAAACTGGTACCAAACAAAGCAGAAAAACTTCAAGAAACCACAAAAGATGGCAAACAAAAAGTAAAAACCCAATTTATTCTTGTAAGCGCTTTCGTACAATCAAATAGTTGCACTTCATCAGACATTAAACCCAGCATGCACCGAGTATTTAAACTCAAAATTTCAATTACATAATCAGTTAATTAAGACCTAAATAAATATCTTAAAGCAACATTGTTATGGAACACAACCAAATAGTAAAATATCATATATTCCTAGATAACAACACAGTGGTGGTGCTGTGGTAGCGCTGTCGCTGTCACAATAAGACATTGTCCCATTCGATTCTCAGCTAGAGTGTCTTCTGTCTGGAGACATGCATAATTGGGCGTACCTTGGTTGAAGGTTGTGCATAAGGGCTGGCAGCTCGGCACGTAAAAATCTACTGCCAATCATTAGCGGACCGGAGTTCCACTGTGGTGACCCCTAACTGGGAAAAGCCGAAAGACACAACAACAACAACATTAAAACCTTTCATCGTTGTTAAGAATGAAAATACTACCTTTCCAGAGCTCTTAATTTTAATAAACATTTAATAGAGCACATTTCATTAAGGCCTGGTTGAACATATGCATTAGTTCTCAATTGCCAAAAAAGTTCACATTTTTCTAGCATAAGTTCCCATGGACCGCCTCTAATGTCCTTCTTAACTTGATCGGTAGCAATAAATAGAAACTTATGAGTTGGATAATCAATAACATGTTTAGCCAAAGCATTGGTACCTATGCTTCTTATAATATTATATAGGTGCTCATAGATGCGCTGTTTGAATGGGCGCTCGATTTTACCTATATAAAAAGCTGTACAATGTTGGCATAGGGCCACATAAACTATTCCTTGAGTATCACAGTTAAATTTGCCCCTTATATTACATTTATTATTCCTAATTTGAAATTGTTTGCCCGTCAAAATGTGGCAGCAATATCTACATCTGCCACATTTAAACATACCAACATTTTGAATTTTGTTTTTATATAGTTCTAATATAAGATAAAAAGGCATTGGAAGACCACCTCTGCACTCTCCAAATAATCTCAATGGATCTGCCTTCCCTTGCCAAATCAGAAGCCCTACCAATAAGAAAAGAATGAGCAGAAAATGTCTCAGCTGGAAAACCCATACAACAGAGCACCCTTCTTATTACCTGTACAAATCGACTACCTGTTACCATCCTACCCTTTCTCAAATGAAAAACCAAATCATGAGAACTGCCAACATGAGTCCGCATCAGTTCTGCAGCTCATCCCACCGGGCAAAGCCCTTCATTCCTATCTTTCCTCAGAACTACCTGGTCACCCTTCCCCAACTGATCTATTTTAGACCTACATAACCCAATGTGCACTGACCCTAGAAAAATCATTACATCCCTTCAAACTAATGACCCTAACAGCTCTGACAGCCAAAATGCACCAAAATACCTCCATAAACACAAAGTAACCCACAACATATTCCATTGACTCACCCACCACTGAAGCTAAACCCTTCAATAAAACTTTCAAAATCTGCCTCGTCAATGGCCAATCAATATCCATAATTACTCCAGCTACTCTTTCCGATCCTCTCAACATATGCCCTACCATCCAAACCTTTGACCCTTTGACCTAGCCACGTGCGTAAATATACTAATTGCTGCCAAATCCACCTTAACCATTGGAAATGCCTTACCTTGCCCTCAAGTCAGAGCCAAGTAGCAAAGCAATAATTCCTCTTACCAAACCCCCTCTTTCTCAGGCAATTGTAAAATAAATTTATCAAAATCATAAAGTGCCCTGCCATATGCTTTCCTGATAGATGCCACTTATGATTGCTGCACCACCCTCCTGGTTATGTCAACCCAAGATGCCAAACCATATCTAGCAAAACAACCAGCACCACTTCCACCCATGAAACCAACTGTCAGAATCTGGAAAACTGAAATCCAGACAAACTGTCAGCAATTGCATTGCTAACCCCTGCCACATGCACATGTGTGAATGAAAAATTAACAGACTCTGCAAAACTAACTTATGTAAAACTAACAACAGTTCAGATCTAGCAGTCTTTGTCTGCAAAACATGCACCACTGCCAAATTATCTGAATGGAAAATTACTCTCTTTCCCCTCAATCTCTCCTTATAAACTACCAATGCTACCAGACTGGCATTAACTCTAGAAATGCAACATCCCTTTTCCACTCCTCCTTCTAATCCACAAGTCAACAAGCTGCAAACCATTCCCCTCTAGAAAATGCACCCATTCCAATACCTCTAGCTGCATCTGTAAACAATTGCACTTCCTATTGACCAACTCAACCTGTTTGCCAAAAGGAAACCCCATTAAACTGTTCCAAAAATGATAACCAAAGAGCCAAATCAGTCTGTGACAACTTGTTAACCCTAAGTCAACGATGTTTGCTCTTCCCTCCTTTTAACAAAAAGGCCACTGACCTACAAAAAGTACTCCCTGAATGAACTTCCCAACATGAAAAATTCAGCAGCCCTATGAGCTCCATAACTGTCTGAATCTGTACCTTATCCTTACATACAACATTTCTAATCTTCTCCTTCAGTCTGTCTATCCTATCAGTAGGCAAGCAAAACAGCCCATGTTCTGCATCCACTAACAAACCCAAAAAATCCAAAGCCTTTGCTGGGCCTTTCAATTTATGCCTAGGCAATGGGACCCCCAACTCATCACACATTCTCAAAAATTTTCTCAAACCTTCAAATGCTCCCTCAAATCTCTCCCCACCAACTAGAAATCATCTAAGTAATGCACAGCCCTCTGCGTACCCACTCACTGCTACCACACCCAATGAAGTGTAGTACTGAATTTCTCAAAAGTAGCACAGGCTGCCGAGCATCCCATTGGCATAGCCTTATCGAAGTAAAATTTGTTCCCTACTACCATGCCTAATAATGGCCACTCCTCCTGTCTTACTGGCAAAAGGTGAAAAGCGGATTTAATGTCCACCTTCACTAAGCATGGAAAATAACCTTCACAGCATCATCCAAAGATGCACAGCTGACCTTGGCATCCTGAACTGAAATAAAATCATTAACACAGCTCCTTTCTGGGTACGACAAATGGTGAATCAAACTGAACTCACCAGCCACTGTCTTTGTAACCAAACCCAATGGAGAAACCTTAAAACTCTCTGGGGGAGGGCTATCAAAAGGACCCAACCACCTACCTGCTTGTCTCTCCTTCTCTAACAAATTCTCCAAGATATCCTCCTTCCACCATACAGATAGCAAATTCCTACAGACTACTCCATTTCCCACCACCCTTGATTTAATAGAAAACCTCAGAGAAAAAACTTCAACTATTTCTTCTTTAAGAGAAAAATCAAGAAATTGCTGAAGTATATGTTGCAATGCTTCCACCTTAACTGGAGAATGTGGACCCAGTCCTTCCCCTAGCCCTCCAAAGGACACCCCACCCTGTAACCCTTGAAAATTACCTCTACTTCTAAGGTTCTGAAACCCCTGGAAAAAAGAAGGGAAAGCACTCCCCTAAGTTGAAAATGAACCTGAAGTCATCAAATTAACCTCCCGCTGCCCATACTACACCGCTGGATGGTTCACTGTACACTTTGAACAAACATGCAAGAACTTACACCCTACCCATGA
The DNA here is from genome assembly GCF_019279795.1 of Protopterus annectens. Taxonomy (NCBI): domain Eukaryota; kingdom Metazoa; phylum Chordata; order Ceratodontiformes; family Protopteridae; genus Protopterus; species Protopterus annectens. The sequence continues at coordinate 1,521,081,977 of NC_056743.1, read as the reverse complement.
GCAACATCCTGCATTAAAAGCCCAACTTACTCCCCCCTTCCCCCCCACCTTTCTTCCTCTAGCACTTCCCCATGGCTATCCCTCATAGTAGCAAGTCATATGTCTGGATGTCGAACCTCCAAGCAGAGATTGATCAACTGCTTTGTGCTTCCAAAATCTCTGGTCAAACCGTAACCAGGCAGTCCCTGGCCACAAACACTGAGCCTCCCAGATCGTAAGAAAGTAACCCAAAAGGGGCAATACCAAAGCAGCTTCCTTCCCCAACAAAACTGCCATATAGTAAATGAAACCTACTACCCAATTATCCCACAACCTAGGTCACAACCTTCCAACTCTCCTCCTCCCTAACACTGCAAAAGCTGCTGACAGATCCTTACTGTTTGCCAACTCCAATTCCACCAGTCACTGTATCCCTTCTGTGTCAATTAATTCAAAGATATCAACATATTCCCCTTTCAAATCTTCTCCTTAACTGAGGATGGAATATAAGGAGTCAAAAAAACTTCCCCTGCTGCTTGCCCCAAAGTCTGCATAGCTAACCAATCTCCCAGCAATATGCCAAAATTAGATCCCACTTCTGAAAATGAAGACCCCAAACTGCCCACTGACAACCCTGTGCTATCCTCCCTACTAATTGCTTCTCCCCGACCTGGCTCATGACACCTCTATGCATCCCATATAGACCTCCCAGCATCACCCAACCCCTGAAAATCCTCCTCTCCCATTGTCCCACAATTATCCCACACACACTCCAGACCTGCCTTGCCTAATGAAACACCTAACATAATATAATTACCTGCCACTCTGTCCGGAGTCACTCCAGCTACTGGAGAATCAACTGCAACCAACTCTTTTGACAGCCGTTGTCTCTTCCCACAAGTCACTGACCTGGTCTTCATCACTGAATGTTGTCTTTTTTGGCTGGATTACCCTGCATCATCTGCCATCCTGGGTCAGTGTTAGTCACCTTCTGGAACAGCTCTTCTGCCTGTGCCACAGTGGCCTCCCACTGTTGCCATAAACTCTGCATGCTCACTATCTGTAACAAAAAAAGAGAAACAGTAAGACAGAGAAAGAAGAAAAAAAAACACAACTCTTCCTTCAATGTCTGCCTGCTTCCTTCATTTTCCTGCAAAGCCAGTGGGCTAATAAGCTCCATAAAACAAACCACTTCCTGCCTCAGACAGCACCCTACAGCAACACTCAATTCCAAGCTTTAAACAAAAGACACAGAGACATAAAAAAAAAAAAAAAAAAAAATATATATATATATATATATATATATATATATATATATATATATATATATATATATATTATATTAAAGCAAACTGCATGATTTGATCCACTAACATTGACTTGCTAAGTCCAATACAGCATCCACTACATAAATAAACTCAAACACCTACCTAGTCACTTCAACAACAACTCCTACACAGGCTGGAGTTCTAACCCTCTGTGCTGACTCCCCACCCCCACCCTGCATCTCTGTTTCTTTTTTTCACTTCTTTTTTTTTTTTACAACTATTCCTCACCACCCAAAACAACCCAGGTTGAATCCACACCTCTCAACTATCCCGATTTTCACAGAACACCCAAATCCCTGTTTTTCTTTCTTTTTATTTATTTATTTATTTTTTGCAAAAACCTGTTACTTTATTAATTTTCTAAGTATAGCCGAGTAGTATACAAAACTGTCCCTGATTCTGAGCATTTATGCTCATTACTGCTTGGCATTATCCGTGGTTCTTCAGCAATGTTGATATGCATAAAACTCAGTACCTGTGACCACTGAAGATACATTTCAAAAAAAAAAAAAAAAAACTTTCCCCTGTAACATAAGGTGAATAATTGAACTCTTCATCTATCTCAGGGAAAAAAAAAACATCCATCAACACCAACCCACCATAATTATCACACTGCTTTAAATATACTGTTAAATGTTACCCAAGATCTTAACCAGTTGCATTAGCCCCAGCTCATTAGCACTACACACTAGACTGGTAAACCAGTAAGACTGCCTACATACTGCAAATATTTAACACGTTGGGGTTTACATTCATTAAAAAGTTGCAAGGTATGGTCGAAACAAGTTAAAGACAAAACAGTCCCCACATACCTCAGTGGCGCAAAGACAGCCATTTTACAAATGTTGCTACATGAGGCATGCAAAGCTCAACCCTGCACTGCACATGTGCACCCAAATGTCCATTAAACCTCGCAGCTCTCAGCCATTCCAGTCATTCATAGCTCATGCTGGCCACACAACTTCAACAAAACCATGCCAAACCCACCAACAAACACCAGCAGATCTTGACCACCAGGCAAACTACTGAGGGCTTCCACGCCAATGAAACAATGAAAACGTCACCAAAGCAGCCAAATATAACCAGTGAAGAATAACTTCTTGTCATAAAGTAAGCAGAAACCTACATGAAACCTCAACACGACGATTCCACCAACCATGTGGCCTGCTAAAACTGTCTCCTTAACCTGGCAACTAAAACATCCCCATATAAACTGTAACACCAACAAAAAGTATTATGCCACAACCTCTAAATGCTGCAAAACAAGCTAAGAACAGCGGCTCACATGCTTAGATGTAGGCTCCTTGAATCCACACTCCCTTATCCCGAGCAACCTTCCTAAACCATTACAGGCTGACACATGCAAAACGAATGAGAAGAAAAACACACGCTCAAAAAAAATATATATAGCCAGTCCCTCACCCATTACCCCAGGCCTACCTGACCACAGCAAACAGGCCATCTTGGACGTGTGTCTGCACCTTGCAAATGCATGCCAAAATGTGAATTCTCTTGCCAACTACAGTACTATAATACCTAAGCCCCACCCTACATTAACCTCACTTCCTCTAAATTCCCTTCACAAATTAACCCATCCCTTCTCAAAGCCTAACTAGCTTATCTCTTATTCCTATTCTTAACCCTTTTAGCCATCACTTCTGTCACCCCACCCCCATTTAACTCACTCTAACCCTCCTAAAGGTGTCCCTGGACAAATTGGTTTGTTCCCAAACCTCATATATACATTTTTGGAGGGTCTAGTATGTTAACTTGAAAAGCATAATCTCTAACCTCTAAATATAACTTAAAAAGCAGTATTATTCCAAATTTAACGCAACAGAAATATATTGGGGTAACTCTGGATCCCTTACTGAGCATCAATATATGATCAGTTAAAACTGCCACCAAAGTATTAAAACAACTAAGACAATGTTATTGTTTCTCTTACCTTCTATCACCAAGTGCAAGAATGGCTATAGCTGAAAAGGTCCTAATACCCAAGCTTGAATATACCCTTCCCCCTAGTTAACCCTCAGTAGAATAAAAAAATAAAAACCATAAATTTAAATGGTGAAAAAATATTTTTATTTGCTCTGCTTGCATAATCAGACTGCCATTGCTGTACCCTCTGAAATGTTTACTCCAAATCAGAGAACAAAGCTGCTGCCTTAGTAACAGTCAAGAAAATACAGTCACTTCTGCCAGAACTAGATTCAGACTAGCCAAAGGAGAAAAAGCCCTCTGAAGAATAGGACTGGCTACACAGAACTAGCTATCTGCTGATATAAAAATATAGAAAAATTTAAAATATAAAAAAAAAACAAAAAAAAACACAGCTGAATTTAAGTACAGCTGCATTTCCAGCACTGATTAGTTCAGCAGCTTACAATGGTAGGTGGAAAACGTAATAACATTTACTCGTGTACATAATGTAAATATTTCTGCTGTCCAATCTTGTTTCTCACTGCATGCTAAATACTATTCTTCTGCAATAATTGGACTGCACGTTTATTCTTTACCACATGCTTTTCTAATAATTTTACTGTAAGTTTGGTACTTTTACAGTAAGTGTATTCTTTACTGTACACTTGTACCTGGTCACGAAACTGTAAAAAATAAAAAAAAATTTAAACATAATCTATTTTCATATAAAATACAATACTTCAAATACACGTAATCTCCAAGCAGGTGCACTCTAGGGTAACAGGGCCTTGTACAAGGTGCAAAAACAAAGTATTTTTTGCAAGGAAAAGATCCCCCCGCTACTTGAATATTCTGTAGTTAAGGTTGCTCAGACCTGGAGAAAGTGTAATAATTTTAGAATGCAAAGGGATTGATCGCTTTTTTCTGCTTTCCTCAGATACTGATTAATCATTAAAATCTATTGTTATATCCTAATAACATTGCTGTTCTGAGTAGTAAGCAAAGGAATGAACACTTCAGGCAGACAACACAAGCAGACATAAAACCTGCTAATATTTTTATTTCTCAAGAAAGTCATGTAAACTTTTAGGAATAGCCAAAATCAAACATGTACCTTTCCTGAATATTCTGCCCATACTTATCTTCTACAAAAGCATTGCCTACCTATCTGAAATACTTTCCTTGCTAATACTAACAGATGCCATATGTTTCTTATTTTCACATTCCTGTATTGCACTTAAGGAAGTACTTTCCCAGCCATCTCCTATCCTTGTTCAGTCCTTTCTGAGTCATTTATCACCTGCTAGTTAACTCCTGTAAGTTCCATTTTCATTATTATTATTATTATTATTGTTTGTGTCTTTTGGCTTTTCCCGGTTAGGGGTCGCCACAGCGGAACTCCAGTCCGCTAATGATTGACAGTTGATTTTTACGTACCGGCTTGCCAGGCCTGATGCACAACCTTCAACGAAGGTACGCCCATTCACGCATGTCTCCACACAGAAGACGCTCTAGCTGAGAATCGAACTGGACAGCGTCTTACTGTGAGGCGACAACGCTATTACGACCCTTTATTTAGCTTAGCATAATTATATAATGGAAATGTGCATAACTGTATTTGTAACATTAACTTTTGAGAGATTATTTTATTAGTTAAATGACCTCTCGAGCAAAGATGACTAAAAATAATGGATGGATTGATAAGTAAGTTACTTGACATGTGAAAGGAAAAATGAATCACACAGAAACTTGCAATTTGTTAGCAAATAAGGCCTGCTTGTCTTACCAAGTCTGCCCTTTAACTCTACCCATAAACTTGTGGCCTTCTCCTTTAAACCCTCCAAAGCTCCTACAGCAAACCCCATTGTACTTAAGGACTACGTGTGAACCTCCACCTACTATGTTACAAAGTATCAAAAATTCACTTATGACTGCACTTTTTCCAGAACTTAATATAGCAGCAAGCTTCATTAAGGAATTCTTCACCCATTCAGAAAAATGCATAGAGCTAGTAGTCCCTACCAGTACCAAGTATCATGGGAAATTCAAAAACAAACTACCTTGGTGGTGTACTGCCATAAATAAACTATACAACAGAAGAGATAATCTCCTTAAATTATTTAGTAGGTCCAAACCTCAACTTCTAAATAATAATATCAAAAGCATTATACAAAAAAAAAATAAATAAAAAAAAATAAAAATGAACACAATCAGGTACAACAAAGGAGTCCATGAGCTATGGTTGGCCTTTGAAGCCAAAGATAATTATACATCTTTATTTAACTATGTTAGAAAAATATCCTATGTTGTTTTATTTATTTTATGGTTATTTTGCTTTTGTTTACCTGGTTTGTCAAAATGGGTTTAATCAAAACCAACTTTTCAGCGGAGGTCTGTGGAGAAAAGCTCCAATGTATTACAAACATTTTTAAACAGACATTCAGTAATAAAATGAACAGACCTTGAATTATATACATTAACAATTGCACATACATTTTTTTAAAAATTAGAGTACATTTGTATGAAGTCGAGACTACTATTACAGTATAAAATATACTTGTGCATTAGTATATGTTGAACACTGAGCATTTGAAGAGGTTATTTCAGTGTAAAAGACACATGCATTAGTAGATGTTGAACATTGAGCCTTTGAAGAGGTGTATTAGTACATTTGTCAGATAGATAATAGTTCATATGACTAGTGCTTAGAAATTCAAATATATGGAAGTCAGGGAAGGAGCTAGGTAGGACAGAAAATGTTAATATTGTAGTTAAGAGGTGGGGTATAGAACAGGTTCAGAGGCAATTATATGTAAGACTATCATAAGTTTTATAGTAGAAGTATAGAGGTGGAGGTGAGCCATATCACAAAATAATGTATGTTGATGGGAGATGCTAATAAAACTATTCAGGTACTTTTGAAGGCTGGTTATGGGGTATAGGATTCTGAATGAAGATAAATGGTTTGGCAATATTGCAAGCTAAAGATAACAGTGGCATTTATACTGGATATGTATAGAAGCAGATCATGGCCATGATAGAAGAAGTTTTAGTTGTGTTTAAATGCTATTCATAATGGGGACTCCTACACTGACTCAACTGGCATTGCCAATATTCTTGTGAACAAATTTAGTGCCAATTTCACCCCTGAGACTTCTATACAAAACCTCAAAACATCTAAATCCCTTACTACCTCAATTATCTCTTACAATCTTTTACTGAATGTGCTAAACAAGATCAAAAATTCTTCTTTATGGGGCATGTCAATATATGCAGCTGCTTGACAGATACTGTTAAGCATGCCCTGATAGACACACTCCTCAAACTGTTTAACTTATGTTTAGCTACTGGTTTTACCCCTAAAGAATGGGGCACAGCAGTGGAGATGCCCTTCCATAAAGGTGCCCTTATCACCTACTTGAGTAATTCCAGTCGTATCAGTCTTAAAAGCTGCGTGTGCAAAGCCATAAAATTTGTTATAACTGTCCTCATAAACTGTGATATCAAGAACCTTGTTGGAGCTGACCTGCAAACGTTTGACTTGTGAGAGGTAAATCATGTCTATTTAATTTGGAATGTTTTTTTTCAAAGGGGTTATAGGTTCATAGGTAAATACTAAGTGATGCTTAGCCAATAACCCCATGTGACCAAAGGTCACAATGAAATCCTACACCTTATCTCTGTGAAATAAATGCTTTAACCAGTATGCCAACCCCAACCCCCCAAAATAGATAATATACACCACATGGGAATCAAACCCTTGTAAATAAAACATGTTACAAATATAAACAGCTGTCTTATCTATTGACACCACTATGGGGGCTGTAGCTGGTGATCATGTAGTGCAAGTAGCATATCTTGACCTGGTCAAGGCCATTGACACCATGCTGGCATCACAACAAAGCCAAATGCTATAAATATTAACTCATATGTGGTAAGATGGATAGGAATCCAGCTGAATGATAGAACTGTCACAGTGGGAGTTGCATATGCTTCACCAGAAAATATGAATGTGACCAACGGTGTACTTCAGGGCTCAGTGACAGAATCTTTCATAGGTTCATAGGTAATTACTAAGCTAATGGCACAACAGCCTTTACATGCCTAGCCAATACTACCCAGGATATGACAGTATTATATATTTATTCCCCAGATATGGGATGGTATCAGGGTAATGAGTCTTTGGGTTTGGGAGCCCTGAGTCATTTTACACACTGCCTCTGTCCATAAGGGGCATATGCAGTATCCTGGGAGTTAATTTACAATCCCCCATCCATTTATGCATGTGACACTGCCAGCCCAGCTATTTGGAATTTTGTAAATGATCATATGTCATTTGTGAATATTAATATGATTCATATGCCTTCAATATGATTCGTCTTACAAATGTAAGAGAACTATATGTTATGTGTATATTAAACTACTGGTGCAGAAGTGTGTGTTGACCTGTATGTTATGTACTGAGCTTCAAGAATGTAACCACAGTGTACCCTACCAGATAAGAACAGAAATGTATATAAACTATATACCTGTGCAAATGTATGCTTTAATAGTAGAATCTGAAACATACAGAGTTAACTTGCAAACCCTGCAAGAAAATAAGTTGAAATTGTTTTACGATTGTGTTATCTCTGTTTCAGTGAAGCAGACACAATGTCTAGAGCTAGAGGTTTTTCTATTGTCTTGAAACAGAAATAATTGCTAGGTTTAAAATTTAAAAGTGTTTAATTGTTTTACAACTTCCAATTCTAGAAAAACATCTGAGAGATATGTATTTTTGACACATAGATGCTAAAATTCTTAGTTTCTGTTAGCCTGGGAACTGAAGGCAAGTGACAAAAGAGTGATGTCATTCGAGCTAACCCAGCAGTAATGTTGATTATTAATTTAAGAATTCTCTCAGAAAAAGACTTTGCATTTTGCATTTTGTCTTGGACCTAGAAACATCCACTCAAAATCATCTTCTGCATTTGCCTTGCTAATAGTAAGTAACTAGGATACAATTATTTCTCTTAGATATAGATAGGAATATAATAAAGATTAGTTTATATGTTTTTGTATTTATTTGAGACTGTCCTGCAATGTTGTTTTAAAATATTTCCTGTGATTCTGAACTCTGTAGTTACTGTGCTGTTTGAGTATTGTCTTGTTCTTTTATTATGGATTATTAAATATATTTAAACCTATCTTTGTGGCTGATATTTGTGAGACATAGTTAAGCTCTAGCTCTTAGAGTACTTGCATGTGTATTTGGTGACACTGTACAGGCCACTCATAAATAGCCTTGGTCTTGGTCACACTTACCATTTGGATAATAGTAATATCACAGAGTGGAATTGGTCAACCTTTGGGAAGGGCCTTATAGTAGCTGATAAAGAGCTGTTTGGTGGCAGTGATAACTACCTTTTAGTCTGGGCAGAAGGGGACATAGCTAGCAGGCCTGTGCCATCCTTTCACAGGAGTGTGTGTGTGTGTTTGTATATAAATCAAATCTCAAAGTGTGAGTGTGTGTGTGTGTGTGTGTGTGTGTGTGTGTGTGTGTGTGTGTGTGTGTGTGTGTGTGTGTGTGTGTGTGTGTGTGTGTGTGTGCATGTGTGTGTCTGTGTGTGTGTGTCAGCTACTTGGGCAGGGACATGAAGTACTGGTTGGACAGAGAGGGTGCTGGAGGTTTTGGCTTGACCACTCGGCTCTGATCTTAACCCTGTAGCTGTGCCAGTGGGAAGTCTTATTGGGGGATCTGGAGAAAGAGGCAGAAACCAGCCCCAGATTTATTTTATTTTATTTATTTATTTAACTGGATACATGTCCATTTTCAGTGGAGGCGGGCCGAAAAAAAGCAAAAACTAAAAACACTAAAAAAACTATACTAAAAGTAACACACAAAATACATCTAAAAACAGAAATACACTAAAATATATAAACATATGATGCTAATGATTAGGAGATGGCATTAATATAATAAATACATCTTCAGTTTAACATAGTATACAAAGAGAATATAAGTACAGTATCTGGTAGGTTTTATATGGAGTCACCTGCTGAGTTGTTAGATAAGGAAGTATGAATCAACATTTTGTTTAGATTTCTCAAGTTGTTATATGGTTTTATGAGGGAAGAGAGAATAGGGATATTATTTGGTTGGTATAGGGCTTTATGGGGCGATTATAAGTTGTTAAAAAGTAATAGGTGAGGTAATTCAAGCCAGTCTAGTTGTTTTAGGTTCAGACAGTGATGAGTCCTGTAAGTATGTGCAGCAAATCTGGCGATGTTGTTATATGCTCTAGTTAGTTTATTAAGATTATTTGTAGAAAGATTGTTGAATATTGAGGAAGCGTATAATAGGGTAGAAATTAAGTGGGTTCTAGCTATTGTAGTTCTGGCAACTGGTGTCAAGAAGGGTTTTATTCTATAAAGGGATCCAAGTTTTTCAATTTTATTGTAATGTTTATGTGAGTGTCAAACTTTAATTGATTGTCAAGTGTGATTCCTAGAAGTTTGGTGGTAGGGTCAGGAGAGATAACAGTATTGTTGTTTGATGTAAGTGTAAAATGAAGTGGAGACAAATGAGAGGGTTTAAAGAGCAAGAGTTTTGTTTTTGGGGTTGAGGAGAAGACAGTGTTTGGAGAACCATTCTTCTATGGTGGTAAAGGCTTTTGTGTGATAGAATGAAGTTCAGTTTGGGATGAGGCAGAACAGATGATAGTGGAGTCATCAGCATATTGAATACAGGTGGAGAGTGGAGTAGAGATGAAGGTCATTTATGAAAATAGAAAACAAGAGTGGACCTAAAATAGAGCCTTGAGGAACACCTAGGGAGGTGGGAAGGAGATCAGAAAGATGGTTTTGCAGAACTGCTTGTTTTGCGGTTTTCTAGGTATGATGTAAACCAGTTCATAGCAAGATTGTCCAGTGAGAGGGACTTAAGTTGGTGGAGGAGAAGTTCATGATTAACCATGGTCTACAAAGAATGCTGAGGAAAGAATATTGTTATTACGATAATTGTTGATAGAGTTAGTAAAAGATAGCAAGGCAGTGGTAGTACTGTGAAATGGCGGAATCCATGTTGGCAGTTAGCAAGGAGATTATACTGAAGTAGGTGAGTTATTAATTGTTTGTGGATACATTAGTTGGAGAACTCAGTAGAGTCACCACCTTTGTGAAGTGGGATGATGTGTGAGATTTTCCAAATAGATGGAATGGTGCCTTCTTTAGGTGGGTATAGGTTCAAGGTGAGTTGGAGGTATCAGGGTTTAGTTGATTTGCTAGATTTAATATAGTAGTAGTAAAAGATTGACTGTGATCTGTGTGCTCTTAAGGGAAATTGCACTTTACTGTGTGTGTACTTGTCATCTTCCCACCGTGTAGTTCTCTCACTGTTGCCAGTTGTGAGGATTGAGGCTCCTTGATTACTGGGCCAGTGCAGGGGCATCACAATCCAAATTGTTTTTGAAGACAGTGAGGGGATGGGCCTTGTTTTACAAAGATGGAAAATTTATTCCATAGACAAGGTAGCCTTTGGGATATGAATCTGTTGCTCCAGCAAGTTCTGTTAGAGTCACAAATAAGGTTCATATCTATGAAACACATAACCCTTGTATAATTTTTCTTGCAAATATGTAATACTTTCATCAGGCTGCATCAGAGAATGCCTTGTAGATCATGCATAAGTCACCTTTCAATAAATGATATGAGATGGAGTAAAGGGATATAACCTTTAGTTGGTCTGCATAAGACATGTGTCTTATGGTTTGTATTTTTTAGTGAGAAATCTCAGGGGCCACTCCAGTTGGTGTAACTGCCTAGTTAGGTACATGCAGAAGGTAGCACTGTAACTGATTATGAGCCTATGACTGCTGAGTACAATGGCACTATGACTTCCTTTGTTCTTAATGTCATGTCTTTACCTATAAATTGAGCCACACAAAAGGATTTCCTCACTACCGTAGTTACCTCATGGTCAACGTTTAGATTATTGTTTATCTGTATTCCTAAGTCCTCACTATTGGGTCTCCTTTAAGGGGTGTGCTATCAATATTATAATTTGCAGGGATAGGTTGACAGATGAGATCTGGCAGGAGTCCCCGTGGACTATGATGTTTGCAGATGACATTGTGATCTGTAGTGAGAGTAGGGAACATGTGGAGGAGACCCTGGAGAGGTGAAGATATGCTCTAGAGAGAAGAGGAATGAAGGTCAGCAGGACTAAGACAGAATATATGTGTGTGAATGAGAGGGAGGATAGAGGAATGGTGAGGATGCAGGGAGTAGAGGTGGCAAAGGTGGATGAGTTTAAGTACTTGGGATCAACAGTTCAGAGTAATGGTGAGTGTGGAAGAGAGGTGAAGAAGAGAGTACAGGCAAGATGGAGTGGGTGGAGAAGAGTGTCAGGAGTGATTTGTGACAGACGAGTACCAGTAAGAGTGAAAGGGAAGGTCTACAAGAGGGTAGTGAGACCAGCTATGTTATATGGGTTGGTGACAGTGGCATTGACAAAAAGGCAGGAGTCAGAGCTTGATGTGGCAGAGTTGAAGATGTTAAGATTTGCACTGGGTGTGACAAGGATGGACAGGATTAGGAATAAGTATATTAGAGGGTCAGCCCAGTTTGGAAGGTTTGGAGACAAAGCCAGAGAGGCAAGATTACATTGGTTTGGACTTGTGCTGAGGAGGGATGCAGAGTATATTGGGAAAAAGATGCTAAGGATGAAACTGCCAGGTAACAGGAAAAGTGGAAGGCCTAAGATAAGGTTTATGGATGTGATGAGAGAGGACATGCAGGTGGTTGGTGTGACAGAGCAAGATGCAGAGGACAGGAAGAAATGGAAACAGTTGATCTGCTGTGGCGACCCCTAACGGGAGCAACCGAAAGAAAATGATGTGATTTACCAAAAGGTATGATTATGCATTTTTCAGCATTTAGTCTCAGACCATGGTTTTGGCACCAGTGTTTGTCATTTTTAGACCTGTTTGTAGGATGTCAACAGTGTCTGGGGATTCGATGATTGTTCCCAGCTTACAGTCATCAGCAAAGTTAGTGAGCCAGAGGCCCCCAACATTGGTCTTCACTTCAGAGAAGTACATACCAAACAGGAGGAGTCCCAACACTGAAACCTGTGGGACACTATTAGTAACAGTTATCTTCCTGAAGGTGGATTCCCCTTCCGGACAACATGTGTCCTGTCAGTGAGACTGTTTGCTATCCATCTGTTGATGAGGGGCATATGCCTAACTCAGTAAGTTTATCTATGATTCCTGAGTGGGGATTTGTGTCAAAAGCAGTCTAGATAAGTGGTGTGTACCATTTTACACTCATCCAGATTGAGCAGGCAAGACCTCCCTTTGACAAAGCCAAATTAGGCTTGGTCCAGTGTTTAGAGAGTTCGTATGTCATTATTGATCAGGTCTATGATAATTCTCTCCATGGCCTTACAGATAAGACTGGTCAAGCTTATGGATTTATAATTCCCTGGGTCAGCTGACCTCCTTGTGCAGAGGGAAGACTGTTGCAGTCCTCCATTTCTTTGGGACAAAGCCTGTCCAGAGGGTGTTATTGCAGAGGGTTTCTACTGGCCCAGCTACAGTCCATTTTAAGCTATTTAAGAAGCATTCTGGAATGTTGTCAGACCCATGGAGGCTGAGTTTTTAGCTTTAGTGAGTGCAGTAAGGACCTGATCCCTCATAATAACTGATAGGGTATTTCTTTGGGTGTGATAGGAGGTAATGGGGGGAGGAGTTTCAACTGAACTTGTCAGTCATCAGGTTTGCCATAGTTTCAGGTTAGTGTAAGTGTTGGTATAACTCATTTTTGGTGTTTACTTCAGACCTCCAATCAGAGAGCCAAAACCTATGGCCAACAAAGTTTGCAGATGATTGCAAACTGAGGATTGTTCTTACGTCACTATTACACTCTAACCCTCCAAAATGAACTCTTCCTGGAAAACGCTTGGTGTAATAAAAATGGGCCAAACTAAATGTTAGAAAGTGTAGTGCAATCACTTCTGGTAGACAACCCCTCCCCTCATCATGCTGTCTAGACAACACAAGTCTACAAAATGAATATGTAGTTAGGGACTAGGTGCTTGAGCTGATAACTCCCTCTGTTTTGACCATCATATGACAATGGGTTTAGCCCTGCTAAATATCACCAATGTCTATAGAAGTACATAACCTCCTTATACATAGCATTGAGCTGGCCAGTTATGGAATACATTGACACCATTGGGATGTATCTGATTAAACATATCAAACAATTAGAAAACCCTCAAGGGTTCTTAACCAAAAAGATTAAAAGCCAAAAGTTCCTGAACTACCAAGAGAGGCTGGAAGCTCTATCCCTTTATCCAGTGTCTTACAGACTTTTAACGGGAGATATCTGTCTTGTTTACCATACTATTAGAGAGCTAGCTGTCCTGGGCATCCCATTTCTCCACAAGTCCAATATTGCAACAAATGCTATATTCAGGGACTTAAATTTTCACCAAAATATAAATAATATACAATAGATGGACATGTTTATAACTCATTACCTCCTAAAAACTCTTAAATAAACTTCCCCTGTATGTTAAGCTGTGTGGCTCACTGTCTTTCTTTAAATATAAACTAGATGACTTGATGGGTATTCACACATTTACTCCAGGATTGACCGGTATGGCCCACCAGAAGAAAGGAGATACAGTTTGAAGGAGAGTACTGGCAAGGCTAGTGTGGTCACGAGACTCAATGGCCTCAGAATATCTATGAAACAAACTACAGATTAGAAAAATGTTTTCATGCAAATCAAATAATTATGTTTATTTATTATATTGTATTTATTACTTGAAGGGCAAAGTATGCAAATATACATAAAGTTATTAAACACTCTCTTTAATTAAAAGTAGTAACAGCATCAACTAAGGTGACATTTTTATAAATGTGTATATAACGTATAGTAGTTTAGATTTTTTGTGTATCACTAGGTTGGTGTTATGCTTCAAGATATACTTTTATTGTATTAACATAATGTATAGGTCAATTGCTTTACTATATTCATGCTTCATGACTAAATCATAACACAACCATAGCTTCATGGTAATCCTTTGTTCTCAACTTCAGCTAATATGAATTTTTTTTCTTTTTATCACAGTGTGTGAACACCTAGCTTAATAACTTGCTAGTGTTATACAAATCATAACATCAACAACTTCTGTTGTACTGTATATCATTTTTAATTTCAAATTATGAAAAAAAATTAATACAAAGATATTTGCGAAAAAATCAAAGAATTGTGCTAATGAGAACATTTTATTGCTCTAAGTTAAATTTCCATGTTTAATATTTTAAAAGTTCAGCTAGAAAAGAAAAAGCAGCAAATGCACTGTGTGCAAAATTCCGTCTCTGTGTCTTGGGAATTCACCCCTATTCAACACGCATACCAGTCCACAACACCTTCAATGAAACCAGGTAGGAGTGTTCATTCCTCAGGTTCTGAGGAAGCCTGTTTTATTCAAGTGAAAGCACTTAACCATTCTTTGTTTGTTGGCATTACAATAAACTTTTGTTTACTTCTACTTGGTTTCATTGAAGGTGTTGTGGACTGGTATGGGCGTTGAATAGGGACGAATTCCCGAGACACAGAGACAGAATTTTGCACACAGTGCATTTGCTGCTTTTTCTTTTCTAGTTGAACTTTTATGGTTGCTGCACTGTTTGCTTCAGTTGAGTTCCATGTTTAATATTTTAAGTTTGGAAGTATGTTTTAAAATCATGTATTAATTCAGTTTAGTTATGTTGTTTATTGGTTAAGTCAAATTTTATTAATTGCTTGGGTTGTTGTAAATGTATGTTGTCATTTTCTGATATTACAGATGATGCTTTTCTGAGTCTGTATTTTGATTTTAGCTGTTAATGTGAATCTTTTACTTCTGAATAAGGCATAATTGTATTGTTTACATTGTGCTGACATTTTGTCCACTGTTTATTTAGTTTCTGTGGTATTAGGAGCTACTGGTTCCTTACATTTTTTTTGGTCTTGGACTATAAAATATGTCAGAGATGTATTCAGATGTTATGCCTAAGGGATGCATTATATGCACAGTAAAGGTTCAATTGCAGGACTTTAAGTTAACATCAGCTCAGCATAGTCTGCTCTCTTCCTTAATTTTCTGCCTCTGCATTGAGATACCAAGAAGCTTTTAATATGTTGAACTATTTGGATATATCCTGTGCCATTGTCTTGACATGAAGTTCATATTACGGATTAAAATTTTGAATAATTTAATGTGTTGGATTTTTGTTTCAGAATAAAAAATAAAATGAAATTAAAAAAAATAATAACCTTATTCATTGTTCAAAAAATTGTCTTTCCCAGGAGAAGTCGGGAACCTGTCACTGACTGTACCACAGAGACCGGTAACTGGGATCATTAACCAGTCCATTTTGCTACCAGTTGTTTATAAAACAGGGAAGCCTCTCACATTCATACAGTTCAAATGGGAGTTTCTTACTGTATTCTCCTTCATCCTGGTTCACATATACCATTGTTCCCTTGACTCTCAGGGTGCTGTCCAGCACTGTGAAAACTACTTATCCATCAACCGAAAATACAAACAGCGTGTGGAACTGTACTCTAGCAACGGCTCTCTATTCATTACAGATCTCCATCTGGAAGATTCTGGAACATACAGGGTGACAGTAACAGAAAACGACAGGGAAGAATTTGGAAATGTTATATTAGAGGTTGTGAATTCTACTTCTGGTAAGTTTTAACATGTTGATGATGTATTTCCAACAAAAAAATGTAATTATGACAGAGAATTCTAACTACCATCTTCATATTACATTTCATTTGCAATATTGTTTCTGAAAATGTTTTAATTTTACATATGATTATTAAATATAAACTCGTGTTTAATAATTTAAAAAGAAGATGCAAGTTTTGGCTTTTGCTAGTCTCTAAGGTCTCCATTAAATAAAATACATTAAAATGAATGAATATTAAGTTTCTGCATATTATCTTTAGATTGTTTAATAAGTGTTACTTTGATTCTGTTTAAAAAGAACACAGGGACATATTGTACTACAGAAAAGAGCATCATAAACTAAGGATGATGATGGTTAAATCTTGCATGTCATCATATGGGTGGTTTGATGATCAGAAAGGGATAAGAAGAAACTAAGGTCTATTATTTTAGATGCTATTGTTATTAATACCAGGGCTGATGAGAATGATGACATGGTGGGAGGGCTGTAAGGTTGCTGTATCTGGGTACATTATATATTTGGAGGGGCATAAGTGAAGATCCCAAAGAGATATTATTAATCAGAAAATACAGGAAATGAAAACTTCACAAAGGCACTTGGTAGAAGAAGGCAATCCAGGTTATTTAAAGGATAGAAAAGTAGCTGTTGCTACTGAAATTAATTTATTAGAAACCACAAAACTTGAAGCAATCATTATACTACAACTCAAAGTGACTAATCTCATGAGCAGATCTGATTATGGGATGCAGATCTTTCATTTTTGTTGGTAAGTCAGACTTGTGGAAGAAAAAAATTTGGTACTTATGTATTATTGCAACCAGATTTTCGCAGTTGTGGTAATACACTTCCCGATGTGTTAACGGTACCATTAATACATACCAAATGACACAGGCAATGTTTTTTTTCACAAAACACTTAGTTTAGGTAGGAATATCACTGTACTATTTGAGAAATAAATCTTTCAGTTAGGGTATGCCATTTACTGACACTACTGTCAACTTGTCAGTACATGACTAGCGTAATACCACCTGTCATCATCATGTAATAACACTACTTTCAGCCTCCGTTATACCACTAACTTTGGAAGTCTGTTCACACAGTTTAATACATTATAGTTTTTATAGTACTTTAAGGTACGTTTTAAAGTTTAAAAAAAAATAAATAAACAATTTACCAAAAACATTTCCAGGTCTCTGTTTTTTATCTTTTGAAAATAATATCCTAACACATACAATAATCCTTTCTGCAGTACGACAGCAGTCCAACCTATTGTAAAGCACGCATTACAGGAATTCAGTTTTCATGCTTTTTTACCCTATGAAATTTACGACAAACTAATTTGTAACCAGTAAAGATGTAACATAACAGAAAACGCTAACTCCCACACTCCCTTTTTAGGCCAACAAGCATATTACAGCATCCGCGAACATCTGGTTATGATAATACACAAGTACCAAAACTCTTTTCATCATTTCCAAATCTTAAACTTAATATCACCATCATAGTGCTATAGAGAGCACTAGCCGACACCCGGCTTCAAGAGACATGCCTCTAAGAGGATAAAACAAGTTTGGCTAGGAGACAATTCATGGATACCCATCCATTTGCCAAGCTAGTGTATCTGACACACACACACACACACGCACGCACACACACACACACACACACACACACACACACACACACACACGCACGCACGCGCACACACACACACACACACACACACACACACTATTATATAATTCATTCCAGAGATGAGAATAAGCATTGGTAGCTGAGTCTGTCCCACTAGTGAGCTCAATTTATTGGTTGATGAAAATTTACAGCTTTTGTATGTGTGTTTATAGAGATGTTTTACTCATTGAGGTGAAGAATATGCAGAAAGCAGGGTGCATTGTTGCACAAAAAGCCAGACATAGGTTTCTATATAGAAGTCTTTACAGGATAGAGTTTTGAGCCTCTCTTAGTAGTTTAGAATCTTTAGAGCAGAGATTGTTTCATCAGGAGCCTCTGGGGTCTCTCTAGTTGTGCAATATGTTTCATTAGATGCATGCTGAAAAGGACACCGTGTTCTATAATTGGCCTGATATAGAATATAGTGGAATGATAACTTCTTTAGACCTACATGGAATGCCTTTGGATATTAGTTAGGCCAGACAGAAGGATTTCCTTACCACTAATGTGATATGGTATATGAAGGATAAAGTGTCCTTTATGAAGATGTCATGATTGCCGATGACTGAATCAATCTGAAGAGGGTAGAGTTTATATTGTAAGCACCAGAAAAATTATATCTGCCAAATGTGACATTACTACACATTTTTACATTACATTTGTGGCCATTATCTTTATATCGGTGATTTGCATGGTTGAGTCCTTTGTGCAGCTTTGTGGTATTAGAAGCCCAGTGAAATGCACAACCAGTGTACAGTCATCAGCAAAACATATTTATTTTATTTTTATTTTGTTTATCCTTTGTTGACTGGTTTAGCCCCACTACACTAGTGGCTTCTTTTCAGGACAGACCTGAGGTGGTATTTATACCATTTATAATTACCCAAGGGTTCAGGTTTGTAATATAAAGAAAGGGAAAATGGATACTGAACAGGAGAGGTCCCAGCATGGAGCCCTAGGGCACACCACCAGTCACCTTTTTTGTTTTCTGAGGTGATTTCTACTATTTCCAATTAATGTGTTTCATCAGACAAAGAGTTTGCTGTATACCTTACAGTATAATGGTGAATGTTTAGGTGTTTGTGCTTATTATTCAATATCTACGTATGGAACAGTGTCAAAGGCTTTGGTCAGATCTACGTATGCTGTATGGAAGGATCATTGGAGGCACAACTTTCATCCACAGCTTCTCTAACTTTTTTGAAAACAAAATTAACTAGATTTAGTTGGTGCTGCCTACCATACCTCTCAACCTCTTAGACCAAGAAATCTGGACAAAGGATAACTAATGGGTGGACAAAGGCCCAAAATAGGGACACTTTTTTAAATAATGCTCTTACAAACTTAGAAAGTAGATAGAATAACAGGTTTTGTGTAAACATGCATTTTATGAAGGGTATGAAGACTGAAACTCAAATGACTGTCATTATTGTCTGACTTCAATCTTTAATTATTTGCCAATTGTTTGCCAGAAAAAACACAATTTTATGAAAAATGGACCAAAAATATAAGGGAAAATCTGGACATTCTCAAAAATCTGTACAATTGAGAGGTATGTTGCCTACCCTTGAAAAAAAACAAGAATATGAAGTGAGGCAATAAGGTTTTTAATGTTGGTATGTAACAAATCTGATATAATGTGCTCCATAGTCTTACATATTAGACTTGTTAGGCTAGTGGGTATATAGTTACTGTGAGCTGAGATAAGGTGACCGTTGTGTAAAGCCATCACAGCAGCTGTGTTCCAAGCTTCTGGAACATAGCTTGTGGTATGGCTTAAGTTAAAGAGGTTTATTAGCAGCTCAGAAATGATGTATTTGGTACTGCTTCTTAGGCAACCATGTACATTGTTGGGACTCATGGATATGGTGCCCTTAGCTTTGGAGATGGCAGTTAAGACTTGCTCCATGGCAATCACAAAGGGGCAGGGATTCAGAGGTCTGAAGCACTTTAATAACTATAGCTGATGTAAAGTCAGCACTGAATTTATCATTAGTATATTAGCTGTAAGGTTAGGGTTGGAGTAAGTACTGTCATAATGAATTAACTCTGTGCATTACTGGGTGATGTTTTTTTAATTTTCTAATGTAGTTAAAGAGGGATTTGTAAATATGTTTAGTTTAAGCTGCCATAGTCAACTCATGCTTTGGTTATGACCTTCCTGATGGTGTTTTTTTCAGTTCTTTATTCATTAATTTGATAGAGTCCCTTATATGGGTAGATCATGATATAGTGTGGACATTTTCTTTTATTGTAGACCTTGTATTTGTGGGTCAACCACCAAGGCAGTTCATTTTTGAATTTATTATTTTTATTTGGTCCTGTTGAAAACTGCTTGGTCTATGTTTTTTAGCAGATTTGAGTAAAATGTTGAGTTACTGGTAACTGTTGCTCTTCTTATGTCCATTAAGAAGACGTTGAGGATTGAGTATTCGTTTAAGTAGTTTATTATTTACAAACACATCAGGATGGATGGCAGGAACATTAAACTTAAACTAATGACTACTTACATGCATGCTCTCACTCTGGCTGCTCACTCAAAATGGCACTCTTGCTTGCACGTGCTCAGTACTTATATACATGTGCCCACTAACTGGAAAGCTTCTTAAAGGTATATCACACAATCTGATCTACATCCTCCCTTTTTACTGAGCTGTCTCATATAAGCAACAACATTTTAATAGACATGCAATTATACAGACACTAATAAAGAAAAGAACAGCCATGTCCAGGTTGCCATGTATCTGGGACTAGGTTTCGAGATGTGACCTGATTTTGTAACATAATAGTTAGGACTGGGTTTAGCAACAGGGATAGTCACTGGGGAATGTTCTGCTTATGGAATCTGAAGAATGTTCTCAGGAAAAGGGATTGCTGATGGAATGTCCGCTGGAACAGGAGCATTGGACAAGTCACTCTGAGAACTAGAGTCTGTGTCACAGGCAATATGTTGTAACACTGGTTCAGACACTGGTAACAAATACTTGTGATTTTGTCTGGATTCCATTCCTTGTGATTCCACTATGTATCATCTCGGCTATTGACAAACTTTTCACAAATGCGATGCGATCAAAACCTTTTGACTTCTGCATCCTCACTATCTCCCCTTTTTGTACAGAATTAGTGGAATGAAAGTCCCTGTTAGTCACTAAAGGTCTAAAACCGATAAAATAATCATAAAAAGAAGAAAAAAAAACAACTGACTTGACCACCACGGAAAACTGTTTATTAAAATAAAAGAATAAAATTGATAAAGTAAATACTAAAAGACTAAAAGTCAGTTCAAAAAATTCAGGATAAGTGCTTTCAACCTTCTGGCCTTCCCTCAGATCCATAAAATGCAACAATGTCATTTCCTTATTATCATAGTCAACATCCAAATCAATTATCTTTCATAAGGCAGCTGCCTCCTTGAATCCAGCCTATGATCAAGCAGATAATACTTTATCAACCAAAGAAGAGACCTCTCATCTTCCATTTTTTCAAGGGCTCCCTATATTTATCAAATAGCAATGTTTGCAACAACAACAATGGTCCCTGAGCAGAGGGAGGAAGAGGAGAAAAATATAGCACCATTAAGTGCTATGCTTAATGATGCTCTCATTATTAATATCTCTGAATGTACATTGAATGAGACAGAAACATCTGCTGAACAAGGATTTATCATTTATGTCAGCCCTTAGATCACCACTTAGTGAATTTACAATTGACATTAAATGTTTTGGAAGAAATATCACATTGAAGAACATTTTTGGTAACAAGAATGATGAACTGCCAAACAATAGATTCAAAAAGCTGAGTACTTTTGTGCAAATACCACATCCTGCTGTAGAATTATTTATGCAAATGCGTGAGAAGGATGTGGCGGAACTATGGCAGAAGAATGATCGCAGAGGTTTTCACAACCTCAACAGCAATGAACTAAGAGGTCTGCGAGAACTGATGAATGATGAAAGGATAATCATCAAGCCTGCTGATAAAGGAGGTGCAATAGTTGTGTTGAATACCGATGATTATTGGAGACGAATGCATAACATGCTGGCTGATACTCAAACATATATGAAGATACCCAAATAGGTAGTAAATAAAAAGGTTAAAAATGTTCATGATATTTTATATGACTTGCTCATGACAAGAACTATTACACAGGACATGTATGATTACCTTAGGGTTGAACATCCACAGATACCAGTGATAAATGGACTCCCTAAGATACACAAGAGCTCCCAAGACCTACCCCTTTGACCTATTGTTTCCAGGCAGGGGATGGGTTACTGAACCTGCTTCTATCTATGTCGAGCACTGTTTGAAGAGATTATTATTGAAAGCCAGTACAGTTCTGTGAGA